>NW_027422839.1:2325000-2332500 GCF_048934315.1 Petromyzon marinus | reverse complement strand
CGTGTGTGTGTGTGTACGTGTGTGTGTGTGTACGTGTGTGTGTACGTGTGTGTGTGTGTACGTGTGTGTGTGTGTACGTGTGTGTGTGTGTACGTGTGTGTGTGTGTACATGTGTGTGTGTGTACGTGTGTGTGTGTGTACGTGTGTGTACGTCTGTGTGTGTACGTGTGTGTGTGTGTACGTGTGTGTGTGTGTACATGTGTGTGTGTGTACGTGTGTGTGTGTGTGTGTACATGTGTGTGTGTGTACATGTGCATGTCTGTGTGTGTACGTGTGTGTGTGTGTACATGTGTGTGTGTGTGTGTACGTGTGTGTGTGTACGTGTGTGTGTGTGTGTACGTGTGTGTGTACGTGTGTGTGTGTACGTGTGTGTGTGTACGTGTGTGTGTGTACATGTGTATGTCTGTGTGTGTACGTGTGTGTGTGTGTGTACAGGTGTGTGTGTACGTGTGTGTGTGTGTGTACATGTGTGTGTGTGTGTACGTGTGTGTGTGTGTACATGTGTATGTCTGTGTGTGTACGTGTGTGTGTGTGTGTACATGTGTGTGTGTGTACGTGTGTGTGTACGTGTGTGTGTGTACGTGTGTGTGTACGTGTGTGTGTGTGTACATGTGTGTGTGTGTGTACGTGTGTGTGTACGTGTGTGTGTGTACGTGTGTGTGTGTGTACGTGTGTGTACGTGTGTGTGTGTACGTGTGTGTACGTGTACGTGTGTGTGTGTACGTGTGTGTGTGTGTACGTGTGTGTGTGTGTACGTGTGTGTGTGTGTACGTGTGTGTGTGTGTGTACGTGTGTGTATGTGTGTGTGTGTGTACGTGTGTGTGTGTGTACATGTGTGTGTGTGTACGTGTGTACGTGTGTGTGTGTACGTGTGTGTACGTCTGTGTGTGTACGTGTGTGTGTGTGTGTGTACATGTGTGTGTGTGTGTACGTGTGTGTGTGTGTGTGTACGTGTGTGTGTGTACATGTGTGTGTGTGTGTGTGTACATGTGTGTGTGTGTACTTGTGTATGTCTGTGTGTGTACGTGTGTGTGTGTGTGTACATGTGTGTGTGTGTGTGTACGTGTGTGTGTGTGTACGTCTGTGTGTGTACGTGTGTGTGTGTACGTGTGTGTGTGTACATGTGTGTGTGTGTGTGTACGTGTGTGTGTACATGTGTATGTCTGTGTGTGTACGTGTGTGTGTGTGTACATGTGTGTGTGTGTGTGTGTACGTGTGTGTGTACGTGTGTGTGTGTACGTGTGTGTGTACGTGTGTGTGTGTGTACGTGTCTGTGTGTGTACATGTGTGTGTGTGTACGTGTGTGTGTACGTGTGTGTGTACGTGTGTGTACGTGTGTGTGTGTGTACGTGTGTGTGTGTACGTGTGTGTGTGTACGTGTGTGTACATGTGTGTGTGTGTGTGTGTACGTGTGTGTGTGTACGTGTGTGTGTGTGTACGTGTGTGTGTGTGTGTACGTGTGTGTGTACGTGTGTGTGTACGTGTGTGTGTGTGTACGTGTGTGTACGTGTGTGTGTGTGTACGTGTGTGTACGTGTACGTGTGTGTGTGTGTGTGTACGTGTGTGTGTGTACGTGTGTGTGTGTGTACGTGTGTGTGTGTGTACGTGTGTGTGTGTGTGTACGTGTGTGTATGTGTGTGTGTGTACGTGTGTGTGTGTGTGTACGTGTGTGTGTACGTGTGTGTGTGTGTGTACATGTGTGTGTGTGTACGTGTGTGTGTGTGTACGTGTGTGTGTGTGTGTACGTGTGTGTGTGTGTACGTGTGTGTGTACGTGTGTGTGTGTACATGTGTGTGTGTACGTGTGTGTGTGTGTGTGTACGTCTGTGTGTATGTGTACGTGTGTGTGTACATGTGTGTGTGTGTACGTGTGTGTGTACATGTGTACGTGTGTGTGTACGTGTGTGTGTACGTGTGTGTGTACGTGTGTGTACGTGTGTGTACGTGTGTGTGTACGTGTGTGTGTGTGTACGTGTGTGTGTACGTGTGTGTACGTGTGTGTGTGTGTGTACTAGTGTGTGTGTGTGTGTACGTGTGTGTGTGTGTGTACGTGTGTGTATGTGTGTGTGTGTGTACATGTGTATGTCTGTGTGTGTACGTGTGTGGGTGTGTACATGTGTGTGTGTGTGTGTACGTGTGTACGTGTGTGTGTGTACGTGTGTGTGTGTGTACGTGTGTGTGTACGTGTGTGTGTGTGTACGTGTGTGTTTGTGTACGTGTGTGTGTGTGTGTACGTGTGTGTGTGTACATGTGTGTGTGTGTACGTGTGTGTGTGTACGTGTGTGTACGTCTGTGTGTGTACGTGTGTGTGTGTGTGTACATGTGTGTGTGTGTGTACGTGTGTGTGTGTACGTGTGTGTGTGTGTACGTGTGTGTGTACGTGTGTGTGTGTGTGTACATGTGTGTGTGTGTGTGTACATGTGTGTGTGTACATGTGTGTGTGTACGTGTGTGTGTACGTGTGTGTGTGTGTACATGTGTGTGTGTGTGTATATGTGTGTGTGTGTACATGTGTGTGTGTGTACGTGTGTGTGTGTGTACGTGTGTGTGTGTACGTGTGTGTGTACGTGTGTGTACGTGTGTGTACGTGTGTGTGTGTGTGTACGTGTGTGTGTGTGTACGTGTGTGTGTGCACATGTGTGTGTGTGTACGTGTGTGTGTGTACGTGTGTGTACGTCTGTGTGTGTACGTGTGTGTGTGCGTGTACATGTGTGTGTGTGTACGTGTGTGTGTGTGTACGTGTGTGTGTGTGTACGTGTGTGTGTGTACGTGTGTGTGTACGTGTGTGTACGTGTGTGTACGTGTGTGTGTGTACGTGTGTGTGTGTGTACGTGTGTGTACATGTGTGTACGTGTGTGTGTGTGTGTGTACGTGTGTGTGTGTACTAGTGTGTGTGTGTGTACGTGTGTGTGTGTGTACGTGTGTGTATGTGTGTGTGTGTACATGTGTATGTCTGTGTGTGTACGTGTGTGTGTGTGTACATGTGTGTGTGTGTACGTGTGTGTGTGTGTACGTGTGTGTGTGTGTACGTGTGTGTGTACGTGTGTGTACGTGTGTGTGTGTGTACGTGTGTGTGTGTACATGTGTGTGTGTGTGTGTACGTGTGTGTGTGTGTACGTGTGTGTACGTCTGTGTGTGTACGTGTGTGTGTGTGTGTACATGTGTGTGTGTGTGTACGTGTGTGTGTGTGTACATGTGGGTGTACGTGTGTGTGTGTGTGTACATGTGTGTGTGTGTACGTGTGTGTGTGTGTGTGTACGTCTGTGTGTATGTGTACGTGTGTGTGTACATGTGTGTGTGTGTGTGTACGTGTGTGTGTGTGTACATGTGTACGTGTGTGTGTGTGTACGTGTGTGTGTGTACGTGTGTGTGTACGTGTGTGTACGTGTGTGTACGTGTGTGTGTGTGTACGTGTGTGTGTGTACTAGTGTGTGTGTGTGTGTACTAGTGTGTGTGTGTGTACGTGTGTGTATGTGTGTGTGTGTACATGTGTATGTCTGTGTGTGTACGTGTGTGTGTGTGTACATGTGTGTGTGTGTACGTGTGTACGTGTGTGTGTGTGTACGTGTGTGTGTGTGTACGTGTGTGTGTACGTGTGTGTGTGTGTACGTGTGTGTGTGTGTACGTGTGTGTGTGTGTGTACGTGTGTGTGTGTGTACATGTGTGTGTGTACGTGTGTGTGTGTGTGTACGTGTGTGTACGTCTGTGTGTGTACATGTGTGTGTGTGTGTACATGTGTGTGTATGGCAAAACAACCCCCTACCTCCTCGCGGTGCCGGACAGGCAACTCTGTCGTGGACAGCGCTGTGGGGGGAGATCCAATTTTGATTGGCTCCTCCCCTCATGGCATATGTGTCCACCACAGGGGCTAAACGGGGGCTCTGGACGGGTGCGAGGGGCTGGTAACCCCTCCACCTTCAATTAATTACCACGAAACCACGAATTAAACTGAAATATGTAACAACTAAGCTTGTGCCAGAGGCCCCGGGGGGCCAGGCGTCTATGACGTCTCCTGGCCAAACCCCAATTGGCGGAGCCAGGAGATTAAATACCTACCCTCGGGGCTACTCCAGAAACAACGAAAAGCCACTACGGGTGGCCACGTGGAATGTTCGAACGCTCACTGCAGAGGAGAGGCTGCCACTCCTCTGTCGGGAGCTGGACCGGTACCGCCTGGATCTATGCGGCATTCAGGAGGTCCGGTGGACCGGCTCTGGCTCCTGCCACCATGAGGGGTGGACAGTCCTCTACTCGGGGCAGCAGACTGCCAAACAACAGGGTGTGGGTCTTCTTTTGAACAAAAGAATGAAGGGGGCGTGGGAGCGTGGCGGTGAGGTGTGGGAAGCTGTAAGCCCCAGGCTACTTTGGGCTCGCCTTCCCATCAACCGGAGGCGAGGAATGGTGGTCGTGGTTACTTATGCCCCCACCGAAGATGAACATCCGTGGAGGGATGCAGGCAAAGCCGATGAGTCAGATGCCTTCTATGACCTCCTGTCACAGGTGCTGGCTAAAGTGGCCCCTCGGGATAGAGTCATCATGTTGGGTGACTTCAATGCCCGAGTTGGTCATGATACTGGCACCTGGTCTGGAGTGATTGGAGGGCATGGGCCAGATCAGCTCAATAACAACGGTAGGAGGCTGCTAGATTTTTGTGCAGCCCATGGGCTTGTAATTACCAACACGCTGTTCCGGCATCGGCGCATCCACACAACATCATGGATGCATGCCGGGTCCAAGCAAGAACATCTGCTGGACTACATAGTGACGGACCAGCGAATGCGAGCCCATGTCCTTGACACCAGGACCTACCGTGGAGCTGATCTGCCCTCTGACCATCGACTAGTCATCTGTAAGATGCGCCTGCCATTCTTCCACTCCGGTGGTGGGTGTACACCCAGGACCCCATTCCAACCTAAAGTGGCCTGGTCTCAGTTATCTGATGAAAGTTGCAAGCGAGAATTTCATCATCGCTTGCGGCTGGGATTGGCATCGTCCCCGACTCCTCCTGATGTCGAGGGTAAATGGGCGAGGTTTAGGACTGTGACTCATGCAGCTGCAATGGCTGCTCTGGGTACGCGGTCCAGACCTCCCCAGACACCCTGGATGACAGAGGAGTTGTTCAGGATGGTTGAGAAAAAGCGACAGGCCCACTGTCATCGGCTACAGAATCCCACGTCAGAGAATGAGGAGGCTTACCGCAGCCTTCGCTCGGAGGTTCGGAGAGCCGTGAGGCGCTGCAAGGATGGGTGGTGGTCGCGGGTTGCTGGGGAGATGGAGTCTGCCTCAGTGGCCCGTGATCACAAATCTCTATTTAACTCCATCAAAAAAGTAACCTGCAGCGCCACACCTATTACCATCATTAGGGGAAAAAACGGTGATCCAATTTCCGACCCCCAGGAACAGGTTCGCAGATTTGCTCAGCATTTCTGTGAGGTCCTGGGGGAGGGAAAATCCCTCAGCCAGGAAACCATCGTGGCACAAAGTGAGTATGACCCTGCTGAGGCTGCGGTGCCTCAAATATTGGATGAAGTCACCCCCTGTGAGTGGCTGGCTGAGGTGCCATCTGCTGAGGAAGTATTGAAGGCGATCCGGAGTCTGAGACCAGGAAAGGCAGCGGGCAGAGATGATCTCCCAAGCGAAATGCTGAGGGAGGGTGGCGTTTGTGCACAGACTGCCCTACATGACATCATAACAACAGTCTGGACCACTGGACCGGTTCCGCAGGATTGGAAGGATGCCCTGGTGGTCCCCCTTTTTAAGAAGGGGGACCGCACAGACTGTAACAATTACAGGGGCATCTCACTCCTCAGTGTGCCGGGAAAGGTCCTGGCAAGGATTATTCAGCATCGCCTTGCCAGGCACGCTGAGGAGAGGCTTGCGGAGCCCCAATGTGGTTTCAGGAAAGGGCGGTCCTGCACAGATGGCATATTTTCTGTCCGTCTGCTACAGCAGAGGTGTAGGGAATTCCAACAAGACCTACATCTCTGCTTTATTGACCTGGTCAAGGCCTATGATACCATCAGTAGGCCTGGGCTCTGGGTCGTTCTTCGTGCTTTTGGAGTACCTGACCCTCTGCTCACGATCATTAAGGACCTTCATGATGGTGAGCGGGCCCGGGTAAAACTACGTGGCCGGGAGTCAGAGCCATTCCCTGTACATCTTGGGGTGCGACAGGGATGTCCTCTGGCTCCCACATTATTTAACATCTATTTTGACCACGTAGTTCGTGAAGCCTTCAATAGCTGTACCGGGGGAATCTCCATATGGTACAGATATAATGGGAGGCTAATCGATGCCCGGGTGCGGTCAAGGGATGGCTCCCTATTGCTCAACCACGTTATGTATGCTGATGATTTGGTAATAGCTGCTCAGTCAGAGGAGGAGTTGGAGACGCTGCTGCTGAGACTGGAGCGTGCCACTAAGAGGTGGGGCCTTACCATCAGCCCCACCAAAACTAAGCACCTGCCTGGGTATTTTGTACCATCGGACACTCCACCCCCACAACTCCCAATCGGTGATGGGGCAGTTGTGGAGAGAGTGGAGAGTTTCCCATACCTGGGCAGTGTGCTTATGACTGGCTCCAGTTTAACAGCAGAGGTCTCACTCCGAATCAGTCGAGCGGCAATATCTTTTCATCGGTTGCGTAACTCTGTGTGGAAGCTACCTGGTCTGTCGCTCCGCACTAAGCTTCAGGTCTTCTCGGCCACGGTCATTCCCTCCCTTCTCTACGCTTGCGAAACGTGGACCCCCCTAATGGAGCATCTTCGCCGGTTAGAAACATTTAGGCTGGCCTGCCTACGATCCATCCTGGGTTTAACCAGACTGGATTGTGTGAGGAGCTCACAAATCCTTGAAAGATCTGGGCAGGGTCCCATCGGTGAGCTCCTCCGGCAGGCAAGGCTGCGATGGCTGGGTCATGTAGCCCGCATGCCCAGCCACCGCATGCCGAAACAGCTTTTGTTTGGCCGGATTGAGGGGGCTAAGCGGGCGCGGCACGGGCTAGAGAAGAGATGGAGTGATGTGGTACAGGAGGACGTGGAGCTGAGTGGACTTGCCAATGACTGGTACCAGCGGTGTCAAGATCGGCCTCTGTGGAGGAGGCTCGTGAAGGATGCTACTGGGCAGTTGGAGGCAGTCGCCCTCCAACAACAACGGAGGGCGGAGGAGCGACGCTCACAACAGCGAGCGGAGCGCCGGGTGGCTAAAGCACAGCAGGTTGGCACAGTAGGGGGCACAGGTGGTGCATCAGCCAGTCATCTCAGTCAGTCGACCCGTGGCACCTGGGTCTGCCCCGTGACCTCCTGCCAGCGGGCGTTCGACACTTCACGTGGCCTCAGGGTGCACATAGCCTGGCACAAGCGTCGTGGTGACGTCACCGCCACTTAGTGGCGAATGGCGGTTGTTGTTGTTGTTGTTGTACATGTGTGTGTGTGTGTACGTGTGTGTGTGTGTGTACGTGTGTGTGTGTACATGTGTGTGTGTGTACGTGTGTGTGTGTGTAC